>NC_056751.1:336105777-336130777 GCF_019279795.1 Protopterus annectens | reverse complement strand
GGCTTAAAATAGTTTAGAGGCCAGCATCACTTACCTGGTTAACAAATCACTGACAAGTAATTGAGCTGCTGTACTTCAGCTAACAAAGCGGCTGTCGTACAACTCAACCCAAGAAGCCCAAATAAGGATCAGTGTCTGAAAAGAAAGTAAATATATCGAACAGAAGAAAATGCTGACTAAGTAAAAGCTTTTAAACCCTGTGGTGCACATTAGCTCAGAAACTAATCTTAATCTATAACTACTTTGAGCACATCTAGCAAATAACAACTCTGATCACATGTTTTAAGGATCAAGCCAAATGCATGCTG
Organism: Protopterus annectens; assembly: GCF_019279795.1. Lineage (NCBI taxonomy): Eukaryota > Metazoa > Chordata > Ceratodontiformes > Protopteridae > Protopterus > Protopterus annectens. Next base: position 336,130,469 of record NC_056751.1, on the reverse strand, counting down.
TTTGTCTCAATACAAATGTCTTACATAGCTCATAAGATGACTGCTGATCTGCAACAGATTTTATTACAGCAAGTTTCTTGCAATATTTATAAAAGCATCATATCTCCCGTACTTTTGAAAATACTGCAAAAATGTTTAATAGAATAGCAGTTATCACAAATCTAAAATTCATAAAAATGGACTAAGATTTCTTAAAACCAGTAAGTTTTGCTACACTGTCTTGGGCGTGTGGATTACTGAATATAAAAAACCTAGAACAAAAGTCAGTCTTTGCCTCGGTTGGTAGTGATTCTTGGCTCTTAGTCTTTGGGAGTCCAACATACCTTAGAGCAAGAAATCGGGACAACGCCAGAAATCATGGGGGACAGAGGCCCCAGAATAGGGACATTTTTTAAATATTGCTTTCATAAAGTTAGAAAGTTGATAGAATAACAGGTCACCCATTAGCCTGAATTTTCTGAAAGGTATGAAGTCTGAAACTGAAAAGCCTATCATTATTTTTTTACTTGTATCCTCATTGATTTGCCAATAATTTGCCAGAAAACCAAAAATTTATGAGAAACAGAGCAAAAATGTAAGGCAAAAATCTGGATAGTTGAGAGGTATGAGGAGCCCAATAGAAAAGTACTGTGTTCCTAAATGAAATCTGTGCTCCCATATGAAAGCTGTATTATATGATTTTGAACCAAAAATATGGAAAGTGCAGCTACTCACTTGGAGCAATGGTCACCTTTACAGCCTAAAATTGTATGGGTTACTGTATGAAGAAAAATCTGTCTTTCATCAGTAACCTGATTTTGGACTCTAAAACAGTAAAGTGAGGGAAATGTTATGGGTTAAGGAAACTATCAACATAATCCTCTGCTAAATGAGGAAGAATTAATTTTCTGGAATTAGATGTGTTATCACTATTAGTGCAAAATGAATGCCATCAGTGAAAAGGCCTAGCTTGATTTCTTATTGACTGGGCAAGGGAATCAAAACCCAAGCCAAATGGAAGTGAGAATGGGGCCTACCCTGATGGTACTATTTAATAAGGAAATGACTACAGATATCTGGCCATTTTAATGTAGCCCACAAATTGATGATGAGGATGTACATAAGAAAAGATCTATTCTAAGAAAAGCTTTGTAATAATATCATGTGTTTGTCTGTCTTTTTTTTTTCTGCCTACATCATTCTAGGTACTGCTACCCAGTGCTCTACATCCATGCCTGGTCTACTAGATACTTCCAACTCCCCTGGACTTACTGTCAGATCCACTGTGGCTGGTCATGGATCTTAAGGGCATCCTGGGGTCCCAACTTTGTATCTCTGTTGTTTTTTTTTTTTTTTATTGCCTACCCACTCCTTCCTTTCCCTTTCTCGTAATGTGTGTGGAACAGTGGGAATGTAGCGATGTATCATCCTACCTCCACAGCAGCTCAGCGATCTACCCAGGTAACCTTCCCCTTTGGACCACTCCTCCTACTCAGCCACAACCCCAGCCTCCACCAAGGTCCATTGCAGGAGACTCCCGTGCCACTTCCCTCCAGTGGAATGGTTACGTCCCTCCCTCTTTCCTGATCCATCAGTCATACACACCACTAACTAAACCTGAGCCACCTCGCCTGCAGTCAGGGCTTTGTCATGCTATGCCATCTGAGCGGTGTCTTCAAACAGATGTTCATGGAAATCATATAATCTGCATGTATTAATGTAAATGAATATTTTGAGGCACATTGTTATTTAGAGTTGTCATTTGGCAAAAAGGTTTGACATATTGTTTTCAGTAACATCAGACTAGACCTAGCTGTAAACTTTGTCAATGATCAAGAATACAGTAAGTAGTTTATTACTAGTTAGCTTATCAGTCACAACAGTTGTTGTATCCTGTTTTGTCCACACTTAAAGTGCTGTACCTGTTAAATTATTTATATTCATTATCTTCTCAAATCTTGATTTGCCACTTTTTGAAGGATCCAAGGCCATATGACTTGGACAATATGAAATACCTGAGTTTTTGTTAACCTTCTCTCTTGACTCCAAAGATGTATAGCCTCAAAGCTATTATACGTAGAAATCAGGGAGTATACATGGGTGATGCATTCAGTCACTTTGTAAGAAGGTTGGGTTTACTTTTAAAATGTTTTGTGTTCATTTTTTTCAGGGTACTTTGCTGTGAGGTTTAGTTATTTTTGTTGGGGTGTTTTGTTTATCTGAGGTGAGGAACACTTGATATTTAATTGTAGGTCCTTGTAGATTTCAGCTGGTATGGAGTTGACTCCTGGAATCCTACTTGTTTTGGGGTCCCATCTGTTATTTCAGTGGCAAACTCATCACTGTCTAGCTCATTGAGTTTCAGCTGTTAGAGGTTACCAGATTTATCTGTCACTCAAAGCCAGCTTGTCAAGTAACCATCACCACAGATGCTGTTTTCCTGTTGACTGCTAGCAAGACTAAACATTTTTTTTCTTTTAGAGTAGCATGCCTGGAGCAAGTGCTGGCCTTCAAAAAAAGTTATCTTTGGTTCCATTGACATAGAATCATCACTGGCAGATCATTTACAGAAATTCCTGCTTTCTTTATAACAGTTTGGTCTCATCTTCTTATGAAATGCTAAAGTGCATCACTGTAACATAAACTGCACACATTTCAGTCAGGAAGTCAACCAGTGAATTGGATTTATAAATGCTTTGAATGGCCAGCAGAAAACCACAGATTCTTTTTTAACAAGACAGTAATTTATGTCAACCATTTTGTCATTTAACATACAGTGCTGGAAGAGCTTAGAGCGTTATTAAGCCTGTAATGAACAGAGGATACTAAAAGAATAGTACAGGCATATATCCTTTTGATGTGATCTCCCTAATTTATTAACAAAACCTCTCTAGCCATCAGCAACATTTCTACAGCCCATGGAATGATGTACTGTTTTCAGCCCACAACAGTTCGAGAGCACATTACCCTGAATCCTGGGATTTGTAAGCAGTTTGGAAGCACTTTACCTGTGTTCCTGGAATTCAAAAACAATTTAAAACACATGAAACAAGCACAAATGTGCTATTGTTAAAAACAAACAGAATAAAAGAAAAAATGTAAAAACAATACCTTGGAACACTGAATGACAATTTTATTATAAAATAAAAATGCCAAGAGTAAACACTTTTGTTTGTTTTGTTTAACAAATTTCTGCAGTGTTACAATTTACCAATGCTTCACTAAATAGTAAAAGTAATATGACACCATCAAAGGCCAACTAATTAAAGAATAGATCTCTATGTAATATAAGTTGCATCCCACACTTTATTGTTTATTCAGTACACATTTAAAATGAATGTAATTATATAAACCACACATCTTTTGTGGCATTCAGTCTCACCGGCCACTCATATTCTTTATTGTCCGGCAGGTCCATAGCATCACAACCTCTGACGTCAGATTCACCATTTAACACATAAAAAATAAAATGTGTAAAACTAGTATATTTTGTGATGTGTCTATGTTTCACTTTCTTGTTATTCTTCTTCTTAATGACATGTCAGTGCTCATGGACTTTTGAACTGAGTTATCTAATAGTCCTGCCTATATAAAAATTCTTGTTGGTTTAGACACTGAGCAGCACACACCACAAAGTTATTTACAATTACAATACTTTGGGGCAGTATAAGCTATATCAGTGTTTACACAGAAAAAAGAAAGGCTTCTGGTAATAGCTTTAAATTATTTACATGTGTTGCACAAATTAGTTCCATTTACTCTGTTTTCGTGGTTATTTCACACCCTGGATCTCTTTAATATGTTCTTGATTTTAAATCACTTTTTGTTAATAATACTAATCTGGGACTCCCCTGCAGCTGTTTCTACATCTTTATCGCCGACCAAAATTCAACAGATTTTTTTTCACTCTTTTTAATTTCTGGCATTTCAATGGTATAGGATAAAACCCGATCCATAGTATACATTTTCCTTCTTCTAAATCAGAGACCATAAAAATTTTCACACTTTTTTTCAAGGCATCCAATCACAGATTTTTTTGGTGGTATAAAAGTACTTGATTTTCTAATATTAGCAGTGCCGTGGTCTAGACCTTGATCATTTTTATTAGAAAAAAGGCAGAAAGACTGAGATTTCTTGTAAATAACTTCAGAGAAGTAACACTGTAATGGATGCTCTTTTGATGAGATGGACCCAAACCCATTCTGTAGCAAGGATTCCTCTTCCTTGGTCAAGTTTTTACTAAAGAGATTATAAACCTTAAATATATTAATACTTCCTGTGATTCCAGTTTGTCCTAGTAGCACTGAAATCAATGGAAGATATGTGATCTTTGATGAAAAACTCTCAATTGCCAAATCCACCTCATGGACCTGCCCAGGCATGCATGCCGCTCTTTGTTCCAGCTCTCCTTAAGTGTGGTCTCCACTGTAGGTCCAAGCCTCTGAAGTACATCTGTAGATGCAGTCATTTTTTTTGTGTATTTTGTGTTATCACTCTTTGTGGCTGATTAATTTTGGTATACAGAAAATTTCATTTATTCTCCCTTATTTCAGTGTTGGCTGATCTTTTGGTGTTTTTCCAGTCCTAAAAATAAATTTCCTGGTTGGTGGGAACTACATCATTGACATGGGAGTTACTTCCAATAACTCTGCACGTTTGGATTGGCTGATGTAATCATTCAAATCTCTAGTGAGTTTTGCATTTTTTTCTTTTTCTTAAACAGAATCCTCCTTGTCTACAACAGAAGACAAAGACAACATCCAATATCCATATGTAGATGGAGATGTCAAGTTCTTACAATTCACCAAATATTTTGTTAGCTTCTCCCTCACAGTACCCATCTGCCTTTCTTTGTATTTGAGTATTAAGGAGACCACATTGAGTCCAGCCTTCTCCAGAACTTTATCTCAATCTTTTTTAAAGCTTTTTGGTCATGGCCAGTGCCCGTGTTCTGCTTGTATATTCTTAAATTTATCTAAACTCAGTTAGATGTCATAGTAGCTTTAAAAATAAAACATCCCAATCAAGCCTCCTGTATTTTGCTACTTCCTTTTTATCTCATCAGAACAACATTATAAGGGCAAATTGTTTTTTAATTTCCTCTGTGTAAGAAGAACTGGTATATTAAATATTTTTTTCAAACTACTGGTCTGTGGGATAAAAAAAACTGTAGAAGAATTGTCATGTAAAGGTTTACAACAACATCCATTCTATTCTTATTTTGAAAGTTGCAAACAACTCCTTCAGTTTCAAATGCACCACCTTCCCCAGTACAATGTATAGCTAACCGTGAAGGGAAACTATTTTGAAAACAGTTAGTCCCAGGTATTAATCTTGATAAAACATCAGGATGTACTCTACCAGTTGTCGAATATGCTGCGTGTTGTACTTCTTCATGAGATGCCTCTGTCATCTTAATGGAATAATTTTCAAACAACAATAATGTGCCAAACTGGCTATGGAGAGAGGTTGGCATAATGGTTAGGGTATCTATCTTACAGACAGAAGGTGCTAGTTTTGATTCTTGGATAGGGTAATTGGCTAGGCTTAAAATGGCCCACAAAGACAGTTAGCCTAGTACTAACCTATGAACCTATATATAAGCATAAATTTTGATGCGGGTTTGGCATAATGGTTGAAGTCTTCACCTTACAGACACAGGGTACAGCGTTTGATTCTCACCTCAGGTTATTGGCTAGGCTTAAAATGGCCTTTTAAGGCAGTTAACCTAGAATTCACTTATGAACCTACGGTTAAAAAAATGTTAGAACAACAGCTTGGAACACTGAATGATACATTTATTAGAAAATAAAAAATCAAGAGTAAGCATATTTGGTACTTTTCCGTTATCGAGGCAACACTTATAACACAGTAGCACGCGCATGCAAGTACCGAAAAAGCCTTTCATTGCTTCAGTTGTCAAGACCTTGCGCTGAATTCATACAGGTCAGGGGAAAGAAAGAAAAAAGAAATGTCTGGTTGTTAATGTCGTATACAGGTTACTTCTACATTTTTATTTCAGTCATCTTTATGTGTAGATTTTACATTGTGTTTTACTAGCAAAATGTAGACGTTCTACAAAATAAAAAAAAAAGAGATTTACATGGTTATCATCCGTGCCTGCTTTTGATTATTTTTGTAACTAATAACTGTAAGGTCTGAAGAAACATTCATGTGACTCACTTGCTGAACTTTATACTGGCTGTGCCTTAGTCTTGCACTTATCTAGTATACTACAAATGTAGAAACACAATGATGTTATGTGCTTTTTGACAAAGCTTCCATTTTCAATGTATGTTACTGTTAATGTCTCTGCCAAGTATGTTCGCCCTCCTGTCATCTCTTTAGTCCCATTATGCCAGCATTTTTGAATTCCACGTTAAAAGACTGCAGATTTAGTGACACCTACTGACCATAACAAAAAAAAAGTAAATTCTTCTCAAAATGTCTGGAAGCGGAGTGTAAAGTACCTCTACCGTTGTTATTATACCGTTATTATTTCTAAATGAAATAAGGTAGTGAAGCTGTTGGTGCACGCATTCTGTCAATAATGTAGTGCAAAACAAGTAAACTGTTGAAGTATCTATATTAATAAAATGATCGACCTATTTACAGAATGCCTAAATTTTGAATAGTTTACAGCTGCAGTAGACCACTGAAGCCCCTTTTCCCTCATGAGCGAATTACCAAAAAATGAAGCTGAAAACACATCCAAAATATAAAAAAATGTTTATCTTACAAAGTGCCTTATATAATCTCTTTGTGTATTTTAGCCATTAACAACCGCTTCAGGGCTAACCGCTGTGCGATCATTGCGTGCACGTGCTAGTGCATTATAAGTGTTGCCCCGTTGACAGAAAAGTACCGCATATTTGCCTACATTGTTTAACAGACTTCTTCAGACTCTGAGTTATAATTTGTCCATGTTTCATTAAATAGTAAAAGTAACATAATCAAATACCAACCAGTCAAAACAACAGATCTCTTTGTAAACTAAGTTACACCTAAAAGCTTGCATATTATTTTATTTATTTATTTTTATTCAGTACACATTTAAAGTTAATGTGATTATTTAAATCAGATATCTTTTTTACATTCCTTCTTCAGTTATGAAGAACTTGAATTCTGTCAGAAAGCAAGTGCTAGCAGTTTGCTTTAAATGAAGTTATAAGTTTTATAAGGTTTACAGTTTACTTGGCATTCCTGGAGTTTCATTCCACTGTACAGTTAATTGACAGCTCCTCAATTAGTTGCATGCTGATGCACAAAAGATTAAAAGCAGTTAATTAAATTTCAATATGAATAACATATCTGATGTTGTTAATCCTCGTTCATTCCTTACGTATGGGTATCGGTTCCGACCTCGGAACTGGGCCGGCCATCTTCCAAGCTCGAGTCAGCTACAAACTCTTGAGCTAAACTCTTACCTATAATCCCCCTCTCCCTGTTACCTCAGGTTGAGTTTGCAAGTCAAAAGAAGGTAGAGGCTACCTCTGGTCAAATGACCTAAGAGAACCGGATGGTGAGATCCACTAGATGCCACAGGAGGGGGAAGGAGGGAGGGTCATAATGACTGAACGAGGATCAACAATACAGATGGAACATTATGGTAAGACATAACTTCTTTATCTGATATTGTTAATCCTCGTTCATTCCTTATGCATGGGACAGAGTCACCAGCTACCTCTATTCCTGGGAGGCTCTCATGGAAGGACATTCCTGAGCACCATAGAACCGAAAGATGCTCTTCCCCTGGAGGCCAAATCCAATTTGCAATGATTGATGAAGGTATGAGGCGCAGCCCAAGTTGCAGCTGCACAGATGTCATGTAAAGAAGCAGAAGGCAGCAGAAGTTGCCACCGACCTTGTCAAATGAGCCTTCATGGTAGTAGGCAATGGGATATTACGTTGTGTATAAATGAAGGTCACACAGTCTTTCAACCATCTAGCTAATGTGACCTTAGCAACAGCAACCTTAGCAACAGCAGATCCTAATCTAGGTCCTGAATAGTCCTGTTCAAGTAAAAGTTGATTTGCCTGTGAATATCTAGGGTATGTAGGCAATACTCTCCTCTGTTTGAATGGTTGGGAAAGAAAACTGACAATTCAGTGGTTTAATTAATGGACATTTCAGAGATCACTTTTGGCAGAAATGAAGGATTAGTTCTTAAGGACACTTTATCTCTATGAAAAATCAAGTATGGACTCTTGATGCATAAAGCTTGAAGCTCAGAGATACATCTGGCAGAAGTAATGGTGACCAAAAACAAGGTTTTCCATGACAAATATCTGAGGTCGCAAAAAGAAGCTGGTTCAAAGGGTGGCATTGTCAGAGCTTGTAGAAATAATGACAGATCCCATGGCTGAATAGGTTCTCTAAAAGGGGGCATCAAATGATTCACACCTTTTATGAAGGTCTTGTATAATTTGTGTGACATAAGAGAGGAGTCTTGGACACCCTCATGGAAATTAGATATTGCAGCCAAATGAACTCTAATGGTAGAGGCCGATAGACCCGATTGAAATAGGTCGGCCAGATACTCTAGTATTATCGACACAGGTGCTGAGAAGGGATCTACTTGTTTTTCTATCAGCCAACAGGTAAATCTTTTCCACTTGCTTAGATAAGTAAGTCTAGTGGAAGACTTATGAGTTGCAATAAAAATGTCCCGTACTGGTAAAGAAAGATCATTCTGCCTGGCAGTCAAGGGAATTAGAGGAGACAAGCTGTGCGCTTCAGGTTGTCCAAGTTGGGATGAATCAGGATATTCATCGTGCATACAGCTGCAATCATAACAGATGGGTTTTCCTGCCATCAGGCGGGTCCTCGGTCGGCCAAATTCCAAAGTCTAGGTCTGGCGTCGGATGTCGTCGCTTTTTCCCTGACGTCAGTGTGACAGGGGTATAAAAGAACCAGCCGACGCCATTTTCTTCAGTCTTTCTTGCCGCGCGGTGCCCGAAGCAGAAGCAGTTCACAAGTGCCGGTCGGCCAGCTCCTGAGATTACGAATATTTTTCAACCGAAGTCTTCTTGAATAGGTCGGCCAGATACTCTAGTATTATCGACACAGGTGCTGAGAAGGGATCTACTTGTTTTTCTATCAGCCAAAAGGTAAATCTTTTCCACTTGCTTAGATAAGTAATTCTAGTGGAAGACTTATGAGTTGCAATAAGAATGTCCCGTACTGGTAAAGAAAGATCATTCTGCCTGGCAATCAAGGGAATTAGAGGAGCCAAGCTGTGAGCTTCAGGTTGTCCAAGTTGGGATGAATCAGGTTCTGTGGATGTGAGATCATCTCCGGGGTTGGATGGAAAATCCATGGTTGATCTAGCAGGTGAGGCCAAAGGAAGGGGAACCAAATCTGACGAAGCCAATATGGTGCTATGAAGATCACCTTGCTCTTCAACCGATGGGCTTTCTTCAGAAACTGGGGAATGAGGGGAAAAGGTGGGAATGCATAAAGAAGACCCAAGGGCCAATCATGGAATAGAGCGTCCCTGGGTGACTGTCCCGGAGGGTGAATCAGGGCGAGGTAGTTGCTGCATTTGTAGTTTTGCAGTAAATTGACTCTTACATTAGAGCTGTAATACTTACCTTATAGCTTTAGGACACCTTAGGAAACCTTGTAAACTGCAACAGCCCCGCTATGTTCGCCCTCGCTACGCTCGGGCTCTCTTCGCTCCCCTCCCTGCCCCCAATTACCTCCCACCCCCAGTACCTCTAAATTTATAGTACTATAGCCACTCCTCCACTTTCTAGATCCTATCTGCTTTCATCTGGGATAATTCCACCCACCCCTATTCTACTACCTACATTTAATAGCAACAACAACTAAACTGCTAGGAATAACCATTGATAACAATCTCACTTTTGATCAACACATCAATAACATCATTAAAACAGTTAACAAAAAAATAGGTTCTCTTTACCGTATCAAACCATTTCTTACACCTTCCACCAGAGCTACTATCACCCACTCCCATCTGATATCCACTCTCTTTTACGCCTCACCTATTTTCAGTAACCTTAAGAAGGCTAACCTAAATAAACTAGCAACTTGTTACAATAGCATTGCACGCTTTGCCACCAGTAACCCTTTCAGAACACATCACTGTCATAACCTAAAACTCCTAGGCTGGCTAGAGCTTCAAAACTGTCTTATGATCTCACAACTTACTATTGCCCACAAGATACTTTACCAACCAGATAACACCCCTATACTATCTCAACTTTTAATCCCTTATAACAATCTTACCTCCCTTGATCTTCTTCTAAACTTATGACCAAATCTGTAAAATCCCACAACTTAGCTGGTGACTCTCTGTTTACTAATACGGTAGGTAGGACATGGAATCTGCTACCCACTGATATCACTCTAACCTCCTCCTTACCACTCTTCAAACAGAAAATCAAGCAGTACTTCCAAAACCACTGGCTTTGTTCCTGCAGGACTCCTGACTAACCTTCCACACTCCCCTACTCAACTATAACTTTATTCAGTGATTAATACCAGACATACCATTTCTTTTGTCTTGCCCTGTTGCTCTCCTCTCATGCTTTGACTCACTCCTACTTTTCTCTCCACCACCCTCCCTTCCATCTTCCTACCTCGTCTCCTTACTTGACTACTGTTTCTCACTCTTTCCCTCTCTTGTATTACTACATTAATTCCTTTATATCTCCTGCTTTACATCTTTCTCTTTGACAAATTTTTGAAAACTAACAGCTAATCTTTAGCTTTTTAATGTTCACTTCTACTGAGCTAATACAATTTTTATAATTTTGCTTCTACGACCTAGTAAAACTTTCGTAAGTGCCCTAGGTTTTTTGTTGTACTTATTACTACATGTATATTCTTATTGTGCTTAATTTTTTTTATTAATATGTCTCTTTGTATCGAATTATCTGTGGAGCTTTTCTCCCCGGGCCTCTACTGAAAATGGACATGTATCCAGCTAGACTAGCCCGGTTAACAAATGTAAAATAAAAATAAATAAAAAAAATAAAATAGCACCTATTAGCTTTCATCTGGCATTCTCCCATCCCCCCTTCCAGTACCTTTACCTCACCACTCTATCTTCTGGTGTTGAATCACCAGGTAAAACAGTTCCTTCACTCACTAGCTGAATCACATATAATGATATATTCCTCTTTACTACCCCTCTTGTTCACACCCCTCTTGTTCACACCATACCTCTTTACCTTGTATGAAAACCAGTTTCTTACAGGATTTCAGGTCCCAAAAGGCCATACTATCACCCCAGCTGTAAATCCTTCCACCTTCACCCATACTTACAGTACCAGATCCTATCCGACATCTTGTTCAGTCTATCAGCATCTCAACCCCAGGCACATTAGCTCTAGATCCAAACACTACCACAAACTAATAAACAAATTCCTGAAGTTCATCACCAAGTATAGACTCAACCTAATACTTGGTGGTGATATTCACCCCAACCCTGGCCCACTCACTTCAGATACACATACCCCCTCTACTTGTAATCTAAGCTACAAACCTACAATTAATAGGCCAACTAACTCTCTCCTAGTCTGTCATCTCAATATTAGAAGCATTAATAACAAGGTACATGAATTGCATGCACTTCTGGATGTCCACTCCCCTGAGATTCTCTGTTTATCTGAACACTAAAGACAATGAAGTGTTACCACCTGGGTACAACATACACAGGCAGGATCGTGCTTCGAGGAAGGGGGGTGGGGTAGCTGTACTCTATAAATCTGAGTTGAATGTCACCATAGATGTAATACAACCTCCTCAGATTAATAACTCTGAGATTCTTGCCACCAAATTGCAACTTAATAAAAATAAATGCATTAATATAATCTGTATGTACATTCCCCCAGGTAACAATTTATCTACATTTGAAGATATCCTGCACTGGTTATCATGTCACTACCCTCAAGAAACCCTACTACTTGGAGACTTTAACATAGACTGGGGCACCTGTTCCTTAGAATCCCCAACCACCCATATTAACCTGCATGCATTTACACAAATCATATCCACCCCTACCAGTATAGGTAAACCCAACCAAAAAGAAAGTATACTTGACTAGGTACTCATAAACAGTCACCCCCAACTGTACACCTCTGGTACCTCCTTAATGGCCTAAGCGATCACCTTCTCACATATGTAATTAAGCACAAAACCATTAATTCCCAACAACCCTTACTCAGAAAGGTTAGAAACAATAAAAACTTTGACCCTGCCAAATTCCAACAAGAACTAAACTCATGTAATTGGTCTATTCTAAAACACCTCCCCTTAGAGGAAGCAGTAGCATACTTTAACAACAAATTCCTTGAGATCCTTGATTTGCATGCACCTGTTTGTTCAAAGAGAACCAAGGCAAAAACCGCACCATGGCTTTCTATAGAGTCTAAACTCAAAATTACCCTTAGAAACAAAGCATGGGCTTTATGGCGTTCTTCTAAAGACCCTCAAGATCACATTAAATACAGGCAATCCAGGAACGAAACCAAAAAATCTATGTTACAAGACAAAAAACAATACTACTGTAATTTACAGACAGTAAATCAAAATAACCCTCAGAAGTTTTGGGCAAGTTTAAATAATCTACTACATCCTGGACAAACTTCAACCCCAATCCCTGCTGCTACTATTGATAAAACCCCTGAAGCTGTTTCTGATAGTTTTAACCAATTCTTTACTGAAACAATTCAAGCCCTAGCTAGCCAACTACCTCCTAGCTCCCCTGGTTCTGAAAGTAGCACCCCTAGAAACCTACTTGCGTTCAGCTTCCAACCAGTCGCCACTTCACTTATCCGTACCTTGATCAAAAAATTAAAACCCACTACACTTTCTGCTGATCAACTCCCTGCCGAGTACCTACAAAAATCAGCTGATGCTATTCCTTACCCCGTCTCAATACTAATCAATCGAACCATAGTAGAAGCTAAAATTCCCACCATCTGGAAAATATCCTATGTTATCCCACTTCACAAAGGAGGCAACTCTACTGAATTCTCCAATTATAGGCCAATAGCTATACTCTCTCCACTTGCAAAGATTATGGAAAAATGTATTCATAGACAATTCATGCACCACCTAATCCAAAATCGCCTTATGGCAGACACTCAGCATGGCTTCCATCCTCATCACAGCACTACTTCAGCCCTCCTAGCCTTTACTAACACCATAAACCATAATCGCAACAATAATTATATATCCTCAGCCCTCTTTTTGGATCTTTCCAAGGTATTCGATATGGTTGATCACCAACTTTTAATCCACACCCTGCAAACATTCTGTCTAGATACTGGAGCCCTCCAATGGTTTCAATCCTACCTGAATGGTCGACAGCAGGCTGTCCTCTGGCAGAACAAACTCTCTAACCTTCTACCTAACACCCTGGAGTACCACAAGGCTCTATACTAGGGCCCTTGCTGTTCTCCATCTTCATTAACGACCTTTATACTGTCATCCCAAAAGTCAGCTGTATCCAATATGCTGATGACTCTACTCTGATTTGCTCAGCCACATCTCCAGTAGAGTTATGGTCAGCTACCCAGACCACCTTTAATACAATAGAAAACTGGCTTTCTGAACATCGTCTGATCCTAAATCCCAAAAAAACTAAAATGCTGTTATTTTCACCAACATGTAGGACTACCGCTTTCACCTTTACCATAAAATCAAATGATGGCACAATAATCTCCCCTGACCCATCTACAAAACTATTAGGTGTCATCATAGACAATAATCTCAAATTTGACCTACATGTTAACCAAACTATCAAAATCATCAATAAAAAACTAGGGTCACTTTACAGAATAAAAGCCTTCCTAACCCCTCCAGCTAAAATTCCCATAGCTCGCTCTCACCTTCTTTCAACCCTTCTGTATGCATCCCCTCTACTCTCGAATTTGAACACGACTGTCCTTAACAAACTCTCAATTTGCTACAACCACATTGCCAGGTTTGCCACTGGGCTGCCTTTTAGGACACACCTTTTAGGACACATCATTGCATCGATCTAAATCAGCTTGGTTGGTTGAACTACCTAGCCTAATCCAGTATAACCAACTGATTATGGCCTATAAAATCCTCTATAATCCGGACAATACTCCTGCACTTAAAAATATTATCACCCCCTATAACAATCCTAGACCACTTCGATCCTCTAACAAACTACTAATTCAGACTAGCAAAATTAATAACACAGCCGGTGATTCTCTCTTTGCAAACTCTGTAAGTAGATCCTGGAACTCACTTCCAGCTGATATTACCTTACTTTCCACCTTAGGTCAATTTAAAACTAGACTCAAACAACATTTGTCACTTAACTGGCTATGTCAATGTATCAAGCCTAGCTAACTCGAATGTGTAAAAATCTGTTAACCAGTTTACTGTGTAATTTAATTTAATCCTGACTTGTGCTCAGGACTAACTTTAACCTGTGGAACTTGTTTAACTTGCTTACTTATGTAATCTCTGTAAATAATCTTTTTGTAATATGTAATGCTGGTATTATGTAATGCTGTATCTGCTTACCCTTGAAGCTTTTCTCCCCGGGCCTCCACTGAAAATGGACATGCATCCAGTTGGACTATCCCGGTCAACAAATGTAAAATAAATAAAATAAAATAAAAATAGTTGGTTGGGGATGCAAAGAGGTCGCAGCAAGGATGGCCCCAGCAGTGGAAGATCTTCGCCATTATCAAGGGATTCGGAGACTACTCATGAGGTTGTAGAATGCACCTGCTGAGTCTGTCTGTTATCACTTTGGAACTCCCGGGAATGTGCGTTGCTAGAAGAAAACGGTTGGTAGCCATCGTCCACTGCCATATCCTCTTGGCCTCTCGACAAAGGGGGTAAGATTTGGTTCCACCTTGTTTGCTGATGTACCAGACCACCGCCATGTTGTCTGATTGAATTGCAATCGTCCCAGATGGCAGCAGGAGATGGAATGCATGCAACGCCAGAAGCACCGCCCTCAGCTCTGGAACATTTATATGCAGTTGGGCCTCCAATTCCGGCCAAGTGCCTTGGACTGTCTGTCCCTGACATAGCCCCCCCCACCCCCACCCCATCAGAGAGGCATCCGTGGTCACTGTAGCCTTGGGTTGCTGGGTGGAGAAGGGGCAAGACCATTGTGATGGGTTGTGGGTCATCCACCAATTTAAATCCTGTTTGCACCTGTGGGTTATTCAAATCTTGGCTGAAAGAGAATGCTGAAAAGGATACCATTGGGTGTGCAGTAGCCATTGTAGAAGCCTCATATGAAATCTGGCCAGGGGAACAATGGTGATGGAGGCTGCCATGGAACCCAACAGCTGTAGGACAGAGTGAGCTGTGGATTTCTCCCTTGAAAGGATTGGGATCAGTTGTTGCGTTATCCTTAGAATTCTGTGCTCTGGAATGGATGCTCTGCAATTCTTTGTATCCAAGATGACCCTATGAATTCTGTGGACTGAGATGGGGTGAGAATGGATTTTTGCCAGTTTATGGTTATGCCTAGCCTTTGTGCAGTGAGGAGTGTGTGCCAGGGCTTCTTCCAAAAGATGTCTGGTGGGGGCGGAAATAAGCCAGTCTTCTAGGTATGGAAACACCTGGAATCCTTGTAGTCTTATCATGCAGCATGTAGCTATGGTGATGCCTGATGATGTGTGCAAATTGTTTTTAATGTTTCTTAGATGTTATTGTTGAAAAGAAAAAAGTATGGCACTGTGGTCACTCATCTGCACAAGAAAGAATGCCATGTAAACCATTTATTAGCTAAAGATAGTATGCACCCCTCATATATTTTTCGAAATGTCATTCAGAACCAGTTTTATATAGCATCAAGACTGAATGTGACAGATGAAGATTTTGTTCAGCAAGTTGAGCAAACTAGCAGTGATTTATTAGAGAGGGGGTATGATATTAGTAATATACAGAGCAGCATTAAGGAAGTGAGTAAACAGAGATGCGTAAAGGCTAAACCATACTTCTCTAGGGGTGAAGAATTTAGAGAAGTACACAGTGATGGACAGAAAGATAATATTAGAGAAAATAAACAAACTAGAATATCATTTTACCACTCTAAAGTTGCTTGGAAGTATAAGAATGTGATAGAGGAACATTGGAATATATTGAGACTAGATAAGCGCATTAGTAGACTGATACATGTGAAACACAAGTATTCACTGAAGAACTATAAATCTTTGACGAGACAGTTATGTCAACTTAAGGTCAATGATAGGAAGCATGGCCCTGTAAGGCCAGCCATAGAAAAAGGTACAAAAAATGTGGCAGATGTAATTTTTGTAAATATATAGACAAAACCTCTAAGTTTGAATATCCAGATCAGTTTTTTTTTTCAAATATATTTGTATTGAATTTTACAAACTTTTCAAACATACAAAGGAAAAACTGTAAGTCATTACAGGAAGCTGGAAAGTATAGGTGTATATATATATATATATATATATATATATATATATATATATATATATAAAACAGTACAAAAACTATGAATTTATAAAACAGCAGTTATCTTACAGGGAAACTTACATCTTAGAGAATAATATAAGCAGTAAAGACCCCCAATAACCTATTACAGTCAGAGTCTAGAAATTCAAACATAAACGGCAACACCAGAACTGATAAAACAAGACGGTCAACTCACCGTCCCAGCTAGGTTTTAAAAAAGTAACGTGCAGGCTTACTCGAATAAGGCAAAATTGATGTATATCCAAATATTTGTTTAATAAACTCAAACCACAATATTGAAAAACTACAATCCACATGAACAACTGTTAAGTGCTTTCATCCGCTTATCGCAGACTCCCTCAGAACAGCTGATAAGCTCACTATACAATCCTTTTAAAATCTTTTTGGCTCCATTCTAGAGGCAAGAATTTAAAGTGCCAGTGCATGATATAATTTATACATAATTTTAAAACCATACTTATAAACACAACCAATATATCGAAAATATTTGCTAAAACCTTAAATAATAAATAAATGTGAATACTTTTCCTAAAAACCACTAAATCATAGAATTACAATGCCATACTTCATACCCCATTAAAATATCCAACATATAATACATACATAATTCAATTACAACTAGTGATAAAACCAATCAAGCCAACATTAGAAAGGGTTTGATAGAAATAAAATCATTTATACCCGGTTCCTTTGTGGCATCAGTCACCACTTGCCAAATGCTTTCTTTTTTGCTTAGTATTGCTTTGAAATTGCCCCCTCTATTTGATGTAAAAACTTGATCTATTATGGCAAACCTGAAACTATGATGTTCACCTTTCTTCTCTACATGTCTATATAAAGCATTCTTGGTACCATGTACCCTAATTCTATAAACATGATCATAAATTATTTTCTTAAATAGTCTCTCTGTTTTGCCAATATAGTAAGCAGGGCATGATGGACAACTAGCTAAATAAATAATGTTCTTACTGTTACAATTCCCTCTTCTAAATTTGATGTAAGTCCTATTAAAATTCTGTAGTTGTATTCCATCACTCTCATTAATCAAATAACATTGATTACATGACCCACATTTAGTGGTAGCCTTGTTACTGTTATATCTGTCTCATTCTATACTCCCTAGTTGTAATAACCTCTTGATGTTCAAACCCATCTTAAACACAAAACTGGGTTTGTCACCTAATATATGTTTGATATCATCAGCTAGTGTTAAATTCTTCCAGTATTTAAATATTATATTCATAATTTCATTCACATATGGGGAATAAGTTAATGAGTGTACTCTATTAATTGAAACATTTTCCAATTTTCCTTTTTTCACACTACTAATATCTTGTCCTATTCCTAATATAGGACAATATTTATTACCCCATTCCTTAATAACAAATTGCGAAACATCCTTCAACAAACCTTCCGGGTAGCCTCTATTAATAAACATAGAAGTTATAAATTATATTTCCTTTGTCATAGTTTCATAGTTTGATGACACCCTGGCAGCTCTGATGCATTGACCCTTAAAGATGTTTTTTAACATATGTCTTGGATGGTGACTTGTGAATTCCATATATGCATTCGAAAATGTTTTCTTCCTATATATCTCTGATTGGAATCCAAAATCCGTATGTTTTATATAAGTATCCAGGTAAGAGATCCCTTTGTAACTAACACTATGAATTTAAGAAAACTACTTGTGTTGTTCAAATAATCTATAAATTCACTTATGATTTCAACTGGTCTTTTCCATAAAACAAACATATCATCAAGAAACCTCATATAATTAGAAATATTTTCATAATATTTACAATTAAATAAAATTGTATTTTCCCACTCTAGCATGACCATATTTGCAAATATAGGGGCACATGAAGCCCCCATAGCCACACCCCTTGTTTGTTTAAAATATTCACCTTCATAGTATATAAAGTTATTATTCAAAACTATTTCCATCATATCAGTTATCAAATTAATTTGATCCCATGTCAAATTAGAATATTTTCTAAGGCTATTGCAAAAATCTTCAAGTCCCTGTTCTTTTGGGATACATGAAAATAAGTCCACGACATCAATAGTTATATATGTTAAATTCTCATTCCATTTATCAGGTGTGAGTTGAGCAAGAAATATCCAAGAATCTTTAATGAGATGAGGAATATTTCTATAAATGGCCTTAATCCATCTATCTATCACCACACCTATATTAAATGTTTTGGACTTACTTCCAGAAATGATAGGGTGAAAAGGGGGTTTACTAATATTCTTATGCACCTTTGGTATGCCTATAATGGTGGCTAGAGTGGGAAAGTCTACCTTCATGAATTCATATATATCTTCTGTTATTCTCTGATCCAATAAATATTCATCTAATACTAAATCTATTTTCCTATAACTTATCTTTATTTCATTGATAGAAGTAATTTCATAATTTCCTGTGTCAATTAATATTTTTTTGAATGTCATTGATATAATCAATTGTATTGTATAAAACTATCCCCCCACCTTTATCAGGTTTCATTACTCTGATGTTTTTATTATTCATAAGTTCTACTAAACATTCCCTTTCTTTTATAGTCAAATTATCCATCACTTGTTTTTTATTAATATTTTGATTATAATTATAAATATCAGAACAAACCAATTCCTCAAAATGTTCAACCTTTTTGTTAGGGGGTGGTATAAATGTACTTTTTTTTCTTTAATTTATTACTTTCTATTATAATTGTATCATTTTTATTCTTGTGATTAAACATTAATGCCAAATTTAATCTTCTACAATACAATTTTACATCCATAATAGTGTCTACTAAATTAAACTTGGCGGCAGGTATATATTTCATTCCTTTAATAAATAAGGTTCCTAATTCATCCTTTATACAATAATTGGTGTAATTGTACACGGTAAGATCATTAACCTGATGAATAATATTTGCTTCTTCTTTACTAACAATATTGTCCACAAGACTTACACTATCTAGAGTGTCACCTGGGGTAATGTGTGCCATCCCATTCTCTAGTATTGCCTGTACCGATTCCCCTGATAATTCCGTTTTGTTGCTGGGGTGAAATAACGACCCCCCTGAAAATTCATATGATCATCTGTATGTGTCACTGCATGATCATCCCATTTATTTTCCTTAGTATGTTTACGCTCATTACCCCATATATAAGCCCTATTTTCTTTATATTGTATAACATCCTGATTTAATTTCTTGTTCTTCCTTTCATATAATTTTTCTGCATTACTTTCTGCATATTTAAACTGTTTATCATATAATGTATGCCATTGTGCAAAAAGTACATCAGACACTATATCATTATTCAATTTTTCAACTTCCACCGCCGTTTTACTAAGTTTTTCATCATTCTTTTTAACCAATAAATTCATATAATTTATTCCAAATGAATTAAAAATAGAATTAAATTCCTTCTTTGTATCAGTATCTAAATTAATACCCATGGGTACCTTAAAAAATCTTAAACCCATCAGTACTATACCCATGGATATGCATTTAGTAAGATATGCATTGTCTACTTTAATTGTTTTAACAACATGCAATAATCTTCCAAGTTCAAAAATCATTTCCTTTAAGGTTCCTTTTTTATACTTATTATCATTTCTATCATAAAAATGTGTATATATTCTTTTATCAGACATTTTAAATTCAACATTGCTAGTTAAAAAATTGTCCAATCTCAGATGACCATTATCATTTGTGTTAGTTAAGTCTTTGGTAACTCTCGGACTTGATGAATTATTAACAGTACCTTTAGATGAAAAATTGTTAGATTTAGTTGTTGCTGCATATGTTTTTACAGGTAACAATCTCTTAGGGCGAGCACCCATCCGCTCGCTGTCATCCTTTTGATGAAACAATGAGAAATCAAAGGTAAAGTCATGCTCAGTCTTGAAATACAAATGGAAAATGGCTTGGAAGGAGGAGTATATGACTATCTTAAGAAGAAAGAAAAGTGGTAAGGAGGGTATAGCCATATAAACCAACTATTTACACCATGTACAGCTATTTATACCATAGTTACAACATACACCATGGATGCCAGAGGATAACAAAATAATATAACAAAATACTTTGTAAAATCAAAAGTTACAGTGTGATGATAACAATGTCTAATGATTATAGGGCCAGATATGATACCAATGGAGGATTTCCTGGAATGTAATGTAAGTGACCCACATTTTGGAAGATTATTTAGTTTGGATTAGGTCAAAAAGGCTACACCAGTAATTCTGAAAATATTATTTTTTCTTTTTGTTAGTATAGCATAACTTATGTGCACATGTATATTTGATTGACATTGATGTAAAGTTTTCCCAAGCAATTGCTGAGGGATTGACCCAATTCTTGGCTATAAAATATTTGAGAAGGGCGATTATTTAAAGACATATGAGTTTGACATTATTGCCACCTGTGAAACAAAGCATTTAGTCTACTTGGCCCATTGTACAATGTGCTGTAGTTTCTATGTAGGGAAGACAGACACGTCTCTGAAGGAAAGAATACGTGAACACATTTATGCAATCCGTAAAAAGAACAAAGTGAATGCCTTGGCCAGACACACTATTAATAATGATATGGATGTCTTTTAAATTTCTAGTTATAGGGAGAACATATGAGAGTATAAGGGGGGGATCTACGGAACATCACTGAAGAGCTTGAAGCTAAGTGGATAGTAAGGTTAAGGTCTGATAGAGGTCATGGATTAAATAAATAAATATATATATATATATATATATATATATATATATATATATATATATATATGTACATATATATATATATATATATATATATATATATATGTATACCCCTGCATCCTAAGTTAAAGACTAAGCAGTGTTTTAGGCAAGATGTGCTGTGGAGTTGTTTGTATTATAAATTACTGACTTCTTGTTACAGGTTTGTATGTGTTCTGGAGAATAGAGTGGAAAATGTTAATATGTGCAGTTATATTCTGTGCTTGTGATTGCAAACTGAAATGTTATGAACATAAGAGGAAAATGCAAACATGTGCAGATATATTCTTTGTGAACTGAAATGTCCTCAGTGAAAGCTTTGTCAGCTTTTTAGGCAAGATGTGCTGTGGAGTTATTTGTATGATAAATTACTGACTTTTCTTACAGGCTTGTATGTGTTTTGCAGAGCAGAAGTGGAAAATGTAAATATGTGCAGATATATTCTGTGCTTGTGACTATAAACTGAAATGTTATGGAAATTTGAATCTAGATACTTTATAAATAGGCTTTTAGAGGTGTATACATATATATATATATATATATATATATATATATATATATATATATACATTCAGATTTCTAGTTCAGTTACTGGCATGCATCTTGTAGGATGTTGCTTTAAATTTGCTTGTTCACACCAGAATAATCTATTGGTTAGTTTTAGTCATGTGTCTCAAGAGAATATTTAAAATAAGAGCTGTTTTTAAAATGTATTAGACATCTGAAGAAGTGGGGTTACCCACAAAATCGCTTGTGTCGTATAAAGATTTTTATACTGGAATCTACAGACGTCTCCAAGTCCTGGTGTTTTGCTTTTACTTTTTAATCTTTGATAACATAGGCAGGTTGGTGCTAAACAAAACATATCTACCCTTCAGCACATGTACACAATTTCATCAAACTACTTTTCCATTGTCAGTTGGTAGAATAAAGAAAAAATGTTCTCGCACTGCACAAAGTAACCCCTACACCCAAAATAGCTGCCCATGTACAAAAAACCCTAAAAATGAAATCTACAGTTATCTGAATGAGCAAAAATAACATAAATCATGGAATGTAACAAAAGAATCAGAAAAGTATTTTACTGACAAATCACATTTGAAATTAACAAACAGCACTAACTACCTAGAATTTATTTAACATTTGTTGACCAGGAAAGTCCGACTAGGTTCCACAGATCCTGTTTTCAGCAGAGGCCTGGGGAGAAATGCTCCAGATGCATGTCTTTAGAATATGGTAGGAAACCGGAGTGCGCAGAGGAAACCCACGCAAACGCAGGGAGAACATGCAAACTCTGCACAGAAGGCACCTCAGCCGATAATCGAACTGGAGAACCTCTTGCGGTGAGGCGACAGCGTTAACCACTGGACCACTGCGCCGCCCAGAAACTAAATAAAATTTAACTAATTTACAAAATTAAAATATTAACTCATCCATAGTCAGTAGTTATGGAATGACACACATCTTAGATTCCTGAACATTGTCTAAACATTCAAGTTGACAAACATAAGCCATGCAAATGTAGATATCTTGTAAACTTTATATGCTCTTTAAAAGGTACACACAGAAATGTGTGCAGTAAAATGTTTTCTTTACAGCAGGAGACATATCTTCATTCACAATAAAGCAGAAAAATATAACATATTTTTCTCTTTAAAGTTTTCATAAACAACTTTGCATATCATAAAACAGTGTAGCCTGAATATATAGAATCAACAGCTCTTTTGTTAAGGAGACGTGAGTTTTACAGGATGGCAAGAAATTTCTGTGTACTTATTGAAATATTTAGACAAATATGAACAGATATGCTTAGTGTCTTAATAGTTTAAATAGCACTTAGTATATTTAAACTTTACAATGTTCATTGTAATTATTAATAGCAGATTTCTAGGTTACCTTCTTATGTTTACGTGATGTTATGCTATTGCTTGTAAGTTAATTGGTTTTGGAAGTATTTACATCTATATGGAGATGATGAATATCTTCTTAACAGAAAACAAGTGGCAATACCTCTATTGTGCATTATGTATGGACAGTAATGGTGTATTTTTCTGTTTATAGCCATAGCATTTCTTACCTTGCCCTCAATCATATGTAGCTTACTGATTTCTGAAAATATGCATGTAAATAATATGAACATCAAATGACAGACAGTGGTTACTGTCTCCATTGCAGTGCATTCTAGATTAACATTCTTAAGTGTCATTGTATTTCTTATACTTTGGCCTTAATTATGTTGCTCATCCTTCTCAGCTATCCCTGACTTTACAGAGTATCCTGATATTGCCTCATGTTAACACTGTTCTTCATTTGTTTTTCTGGTAAATCACGGAGGA
Organism: Protopterus annectens; assembly: GCF_019279795.1. Lineage (NCBI taxonomy): Eukaryota > Metazoa > Chordata > Ceratodontiformes > Protopteridae > Protopterus > Protopterus annectens. The sequence goes on along the minus strand of NC_056751.1, from coordinate 336,106,927 downwards.
GTACACTCAAGTCAATAATGCCAAATATTAGTGTTTCATACTACATATTGTTAAAAAAAATGCATATTGATGCAAAACCTGTTGTTCTTTCGATGTTTGTGAATTGAAGTAATAGTAAAAAAAAAAAAAAAACACGTCCCATTTTAAGCCCTCCCCTTATTTTTTTTAGCTTTGTCCAGAGTTTTTTGAGCAAAGAAGTTCAGATGCATGGTGCTGTCTATTATTAATTGGTAAGTTGTTTGGTTAAGGAGTACAGTCCCAGTAACTGTCATGACATCATAAGGAACTGTGGTTATTAAAATGTAGTATGAAAAAAGGAGCTGTAGCTGTGAATGAGTCAACCAAACCTTTTGTTATACTACTGTAACAATTTCAAAAAAACAACTTATAAATTAATAAAAGGATTGAAAATGACCACAGAAATACAATAGAAAGCCATTCACAAAATAACACATTCATTAAAAAGTGACATAAAATCAACTCAGTAGACAAGCAACGCTGGTATGATATCCCATCGAAATGAATGGGAAACACTTACACAAAATGAAACAAAAACAGAGAGAACATATGAGCACATGGAATATCAGGGAGTCTTGTTTGTGTGATTGTGTAATGCATAAAATGTTATGTACTGCAGGATTAGGGAACGTAAATTATGATTTGAAGTTTGTCAGTTATCCTGAAGATCATTCCATAAACATGCAGTGCAACATATCAAGAAATGTCATGTACTACCCACCAGACTTCAGTGTATTATAAAACAACTATGTAATAATTAACCTAACTAAAACATGTAGTGTGCCCTTCCATGGCTATACGAGAACTTCAGAGTTCATTTAATTTAGAAGATATGAAAGTTTTTAACTTAAGGGCTGTTTGAAGAAATATTTTTTGATAAAACAGTGCATATTATTTGTAGCAGCTTTACTACATATTTGGTTGGGCAAATTGCAGAAATCAAGACTGAATGAAACTAAGAAATTAGTCTCCCCATAGTCATGAGGAAAGATGGTATAATCTGATGTGGATGAAAAAATGCAGTCTTGCTCATGAAGTCCTTATTTGAATTGTATTCATGTTTTATTATTATGGCTACGGAACTCTGTTGTGACCCAGTTTCACTGGACTTCCAGAGAGAAAGGCTATAAAA